>NW_027042173.1:0-354 GCF_035927965.1 Recurvomyces mirabilis | reverse complement strand
AAGGGTTAGAAATACTTAGTTAAATAGAAAGGATACCCTAGCGAAGACAATATATAGGAACTAAGGACTTACCTTAAAAATTGCTAGGACCTCCTACGACAATTTTAGGACTAGAGAAGTGAATCGCGTTATTAACGAGGTTAAGCGAGGACTATACGGCCGGCGACAACCCTACTATAGTATCGGCTATAGGACAGTCCTCGTCGCCTAACTCTCCCGTAGCTTCTATCTCCGACTCGAGGTACGCGGCCTTTATCTTCGCTCGCTTATCCGCCTGCTTTAGAATTTTCTTATTCCGTATAAGACGACTAAGGACTATAGACAACTCCTCCTCGTCCTTCTCTACCTTTTTCC
>NW_027042172.1:0-355 GCF_035927965.1 Recurvomyces mirabilis | reverse complement strand
AACGAGCTCTAACCCCCTTATACCGTAGGTATATAACATTTTAAACACCCTTATAGTAGGTAAGTACCCTAAGTAAACAAATAGCTCCTAATAACGAAAGAGACGTTAGTATAGCTTCGACTACTCGAGCTAGTACCTCTACTAACGAAGATAGGATAAAGTATTCCGCTAAACTAGACTTCTTCTATAGGGATCGTAATAAGCTCGATAACTAGTTAAACTAAATTATACTATATTTCTCCCTTAAAGGTATTATAAGTAAACAACGACGCTACCGCATCGTAGTATCCTACCTTCGAGGCGAAGCTTAAAGCTAGATACGTCCTAAATTAACTATAGTCCTACTCGAGAACAG
>NW_027042171.1:0-355 GCF_035927965.1 Recurvomyces mirabilis | reverse complement strand
AGGTTATAGGACCCCGCGATTACTTATAGACTAGGCTAGAAATCGCGCTAAACTATATTAGACCGATTACTACGCGCTAGCGTAACAACAATCCGTTAAGACGATAGGCTACTATAAGGATATAGGACTATAGACGGGGGATGATATTACGGACACGGAACTCAATTATTAGTAACGAGTTAGGAACTAAGGCCTAAGGCTAGCAGACTGACTTTAGGACTAGATATAAGATTACCTTATTACTAGGTGATCGAATAATCCGGATTATAATCGCTAAGGGTAACTATAATCGGGTCGCAATTACTATTAGTAATCGCGACTATATACGAATCTCCTATATATATAGAATAGACGT
>NW_027042170.1:0-357 GCF_035927965.1 Recurvomyces mirabilis | reverse complement strand
ACCGTCGGACTCTAGTACGCTATTATTATTACCGCCTCCGACTAGATAGTTTAGTAAAGAGTACTAAGTAAAGACTCTAATCCGCCGTATTAGAGGATATTTAAAAGAGAGGGTATTATCTTTACCTATAAGAGGGGATTCTCGGTCTTCTAGTTAGAGAGGCTATACGGACGTAGAGAAGACCCCGACGCGACGTATATAGTACTACAATAACGTATCCGATAAAGACTAGAGCTCTTCCGTAAGCGCCTTAGCCTCTTACCCTATATCGCCTTTAACTTAAGGACCTAGGTACGATAATAATATACTAATTTAACCGCTAATATTTTAAATACTAGGAATTAAGGGATACGAGAT
>NW_027042169.1:0-357 GCF_035927965.1 Recurvomyces mirabilis | reverse complement strand
TTTGCCGAACATATTTAGGAAGCTATTAACGTTATTTAGTTAGGAATATACGTTAGTAAGGAATTAGCTAATAGCAACGCTATACGACAAACGCAATCCGAGATCGCTAATACGATAGGCTTAATAAAGAGACGATACCCTAATCGTAAGGACGAAATCGTTAAATAGGAGAACAAGTTCCTCGAACTACTCGGAACGGTCTCTACGGACGATATTTACGTTATCTGCGATACGATAATAAAGATTAGAGAAAGTATCGGAAAGGACCTAGATAGCGAACATAAATAACTATACTAGATAGGATGTTATAACGACTCCTATACGACTTACTACTCGAGTAAGGCAGACTTAGGATAG
>NW_027042168.1:0-358 GCF_035927965.1 Recurvomyces mirabilis | reverse complement strand
GAGTATATCGTCTACCTTAATTATAGCCTCCTACAAGTATTCTAAGGTGTCTTAGCGTCCTCCGTATCTTATAAGCTTATCCTTAACGTTATCTTTAAGTCCTCGATAGTATATAGATCTTAGTACATTGCCGTCCTATCTAGTACGAGTAGAAACCTCTTTAAACTTAGCGGTATACTAGGATACGGAGGCCTTCTACGTAACGTATTAGATGTTCCGGATAGCGACTTACTAGTCGTTACTAAGTCTATAGATTCCCTTAACCTATTTAGCGAACTCTAAGAAGTTAGTAAAGATCCCGTCTAGGTCTCTATTCTCGAGTAGGACTATAGTTAATTTAGGACGTATCTAGCTTTAA
>NW_027042167.1:0-358 GCF_035927965.1 Recurvomyces mirabilis | reverse complement strand
CGACAAATATCGAACGAGGAAGAATTATACTATAGCCTAAGGACGGACCCCTTAGTTAGGAAGTCTACCTTAAAGACTCCGAGCTTCTAGCGGCTTAAGAGACAAAAAACTAGGAGAGCCCGTTAGTAGGAACAGACTACGGGAACTTAATAACACGAATGTTTAACAGACTTTAGTAGCAGTCCTACGTACTAAATATATTATATAAGGACACGAAATAATAGTAATAATCGACTCCGGAGCTAATAGAACGTTTATATTAGCCTAATTTGTATAACGATACGGGATCGCAACCCGGAGGAAGAAGAATAGCGGGTACAAGCTAATAGCCGTCGATAGCTTATCCCTACCCGACGTA
>NW_027042166.1:0-358 GCF_035927965.1 Recurvomyces mirabilis | reverse complement strand
GCCGCTCCCGAAGATTACTACCGTAGTAGTCTTCGGCCGCTCCCGGAAAGTTCGGCCGCTCCCGAAGATTACTGCCGTAGTAGTCTTCGGCTGCTCCCGGGGAATCCGGCCGCTCCCGAAGACTACTGCCGTAGTAGTCTTTAGTGCTACTACCCGCAGCGTCGCTACCCTCTGCTAGGAATTCTATACTACTCGCAGCATTCGATTGTCTATTCGTAGTTATTCCTAGCACGTCCAAACAGTAGTTCGCAGCTTAGCGGGCGGACGCTATTTTGTTGCGCAAGATAGCTTAGACTTTAGCGATTAAGCTAGCTACGACTATATCAACCCTATAGACAACGCTGCCTAAGAAGCTAGA
>NW_027042165.1:0-359 GCF_035927965.1 Recurvomyces mirabilis | reverse complement strand
AACGCTATAGAGATTAACGTTATAGAACGACGTAATCTATTTGCCGAACATATTTAGGAAGCTATTAACGTTATTTAATTAGGAATACACGTTAGTAAGGAATTAGCTAATAGTAACGCTATACGACAAACGTAGTCCGAGATCGCTAATATAATAGGCTTAATAAAGAAGCGATACCCTAATCGTAAGGACGAAATTATTAAATAGGAGAACAAGTTCCGGGAACTACTTAGAACGGTCTCTACGGACGATATTTACGTTATCTGCGATACGATAATAAAGATCGGAGAAAGTATTAGAAAGGACCTAGATAACGAATATAAATAACTATACTAGATAGGATATTATAACGACTCCTA
>NW_027042164.1:0-363 GCF_035927965.1 Recurvomyces mirabilis | reverse complement strand
TCGAATATGTTCTATTGTTCGAGCAACACCTAGGTAACCGTAGTCTTCCCTATTATAGTAATCTCGTATATAGTCGTCTTCCTTAAGTAGCGGTACCTTATACTTACTATATTCGATAGGGAACTCTTCGTCGTCGTCCCGTAGAACCCGTAGAGTTAAGTTAAACTCTTAAGTCTTTATACTAAGGCTTCCGTCCTTGTTAACCTTTAGTACCTGTTTTAGTTTAGGCTCGTTACCCTCCGTATAGTCGCTTCGTCTGCTTAGCGTATTAGCGCGCCTATTGTCCTTTCCTAGAGTATAAATAATATTAAACTTATATTGTCTAAGTAGCTCTAACTATCGACACTATCGTCTCGAAAGATC